>NW_027015795.1:0-10947 GCF_036934945.1 Oncorhynchus masou masou
GAAGAGAGAGGTGGCGTTAACTGAGAGAGAGAAGAGAATGGTAACATTAATTGGAGAGAGAGAGAGAGAGAGAAAGAGGGGTGACATTAACTGGAGAGAGAGAATAGAGAATGGTGACATTAACTGGAGAGAGATAATAGAGAATGGTGACATTAACTGGAGAGAGAGATGTGACATTAACTGGAGAGAGAAGAGAGAATGGTGACATTAACTGGAGTGAGAGAGAAGTGACATTAACTGGAGAGAGAGAAGAGGACTGGTGACATTAACTGGGAGAGAGAGAGAAGAGAGAATGGTGACATTAACTGGAGAGAGAGAGAGCGTGACGTTAACTGGAGAGAGAGAAGAGAGAATGGTGACATTAACTGGAGAGAGAGAGGAGAGAGGTGACATTAACTTGAGAGAGAGAGAGAAGTGACGTTAACTGGAGAGGAGAGAGAGCTAACATTAACTGAAGGAGAGAAAGAGTGAGAGAGAGTGCGAGAGAGAGTTGACATTAACTTGAGAGAGAGGGAGAGGTGACATTAACTGGAGAGAGAGTGGAGAGAGAGAGAGATCAGGGAATTCGACCAAAGTTCTCATTTGGTACAAAATGTGTAGAGTACTGCACACACTACAATTACTTAGGTTTAAAAATAAGCTCAACAGGACACCTTAATGAGGCAGTGATTTAACTGAGAGAGAAAGCACACAGGGCATTCTACGCCATTAAAAAACGAATTCAAATTGAAATACCTATTCAAATTTGGCTAAAACAAATTGAATGTATCATTGAACTAATTGCACTTTATGGCAGCGAGGTGTGGGGTCCACTTGCAAAACAAGATTTCACCAAATGGGACAAACACACCATTGAAACCCTGCATGCAGAGTTCTGTAAGATGTCCTACATGTCCAGAGGAAAACTACAAATAATGCATGCAGGGCAGAACTAGGCAATATCCACTAATAATAAAAACTCAAAAAATAGCAATTAAGTTTTGGAAACATCTAAAATACAGTGACCCCCTCTCATATCATTACCAAGCCCTGCAATGCCAAGAGCTGAGCAAAGTAAATAGTCCCCTCATCCAGCTGGTCCTGCAGGGCTGAATTCACAAACCTGTTCCACTACACACTGAAGCCTCAGGACCAGAACATCCAATCAGAATAATATACAATCAAAAAAAAGCTGCATTGCTTATTGGGAAACACAAGCACAAAGTGCACAGTGCTATCTGGCCCTACATCGACAGTACACCATGGCAAACTATTTGAACATGGTTACTGATCAAAACCTCAGAAAAACCTTGACAAAATACAGGCTCAGTGAGCATGGCCTTGCCATTGAGAAGGGTAGAGCACAGGAAAACACTGGCTCCCTGTAGAGGAAAGACTATGCAACCACTTCACAACAGCAGAACCTGGCACCCTGTAGAGGAAAGACTGTGCAACCACTGCACAACAGCAGAACCTGGTTCCCTGTAGAGGAAAGACTGTGCAACCACTGCACAACAGCAGAACCTGGCTCCCTGTAGAGGAAAGACTGTGCAACCACTGCACAACAGCAGAACCTGGTTCCCTGTAGAGGAAAGACTGTGCAACCACTGCACAACAGCAGAACCTGGCTCCCTTTAGAAGGAAAGACTGTGCAACCACTGCACAACAGCAGAACCTGGCTCCCTGTAGAGGAAAGACTGTGCAACCACTGCACAACAGCAGAACCTGGCTCCCTGTAGAGGAAAGACTGTGCAACCACTGCACAACAGCAGAACCTGGCTCCCTGTAGAGGAAAGACTGTGCAACCACTGCACAACAGCAGAACCTGGTTCCCTGTAGAGGAAAGACTGTTCAACCACTGCACAACAGCAGAACCTGGTTCCCTGTAGAGGAAAGTCTGTGCAACCACTGCACAACAGCAGAACCTGGCTCCCTGTAGAGGAAAGACTGTGCAACCACTGCACAACAGCAGAACCTGGTTCCCTGTAGAGGAAAGACTGTGCAACCACTGCACAACAGCAGAACCTGGCTCCCTTTAGAGGAAAGACTGTGCAACCACTGCACAACAGCAGAACCTGGCTCCCTGTATAGGAAAGACTGTGCAACCACTGCACAACAGCAGAACCTGGTTCCCTGTAGAGGAAAGACTGTGCAACCACTGCACAACAGCAGAACCTGGTTCCCTGTAGAGGAAAGACTGCAACCACTGCACAACAGCAGAACCTGGTTCCCTGTAGAGGAAAGACTGTGCAACCACTGCACAACAGCAGAACCTGGTTCCCTGTAGAGGAAAGACTGTGCAACCACTGCACAACAGCAGAACCTGGTTCCCTGTAGAGGAAAGACTGCAACCACTGCACAACAGCAGAACCTGGTTCCCTGTAGAGGAAAGACTGTGCAACCACTGCACAACAGCAGAACCTGGCTCCCTGTAGAGGAAAGACTGTGCAACCACTGCACAACAGCAGAACCTGGCTCCCTGTAGAGGAAAGACTGTGCAACCACTGCACAACAGCAGAACCTGGTTCCCTGTAGAGGAAAGACTGTGCAACCACTGCACAACAGCAGAACCTGGTTCCCTGTAAGAGGAAAGACTGTGCAACCACTGCACAACAGCAGAACCTGGTTCCCTGTAAGAGGAAAGACTGTGCAACCACTGCACAACAGCAGAACCTGGCTCCCTGTAGAGGAAAAGACTGTGCAACCACTGCACAACAGCAGAACCTGGTTCCCTGTAGAGGAAAGACTGTGCAACCACTGCACAACAGCAGAACCTGGTTCCCTGTAGAGGAAAGACTGTGCAACCACTGCACAACAGCAGAACCTGGTTCCCTGTAGAGGAAAGACTGTGCAACCACTGCACAACAGCAGAACCTGGCTCCCTTTAGAGGAAAGACTGTGCAAACACTGCACAACAGCAGAACCTGGCTCCCTGTAGAGGAAAGACTGTGCAACCACTGCACAACAGCAGAACCTGGCTCCCTGTAGAGGAAAGACTGTGCAACCACTGCACAACAGCAGAACCTGGCTCCCTTTAGAGGAAAGACTGTGCAACCACTGCACAACAGCAGAACCTGGCTCCCTGTAGAGGAAAGACTGTGCAACCACTGCACAACAGCAGAACCTGGCTCCCTGTAGAGGAAAGTCTGTGCAACCACTGCACAACAGCAGAACCTGGCTCCCTGTAGAGGAAAGACTGTGCAACCACTGCACAACAGCAGAACCTGGCTCCCTGTAGAGGAAAGACTGTGCAACCACTGCACAACAGCAGAACCTGGTTCCCTGTAGAGGAAAGACTGTGCAACCACTGCACAACAGCAGAACCTGGTTCCCTGTAGAGGAAAGACTGTGCAACCACTGCACAACAGCAGAACCTGAGGCAGAGATGCATTTCTTGACAAATGTAAAAAAAATACAATACAATTAGAGATTGTAATTTCCCCAAATTTGAAACCTTTGTTCAAGGTTTCAAAGAAATCTCTGATGAGGGTAGGCTACCCGTCCTGTTGGGAGAGGACGCAGAGAGCTGTGGGTTGGCAGCGCACTACATTGCTGCCTGCCATAATATGAGGGACAGTGTCTGACAGACCAATCAACCTGCACATTTCCTCTACTGTATGCTTATTGTTATTGTTCAATGTATGATTCTTTTTACCTTTAGTTATTGTTGTTACTCTTGTCCTGTTGACAATTTTGATTCTTATTATTTTCATATTGTAAATATCCAAAGTAAGCTTTGGCGATATGTACATTGTTACATCTCATGTCAATTAAGCAAATAGTCTGGGTAACCATTTGGTTACCTGTTCAGGAGTCTTATGGTTTGGGGGTAAAAACTGTTGAGAAGCCTTTTGTCCTAGACTTGGGACTCAGGTACCACTTGCCATGTGGTAGTATAGAGAACAGTCAATGACTGGGGTGGCTGGGGTCTTTGACAATTTTCTGACACCACCTGGTGTAGAGGTCCTGGATGGCAGGCAGCTTGGCCCCAGTGATGCACTGGGCCATAGGCACTACCCTCTGGTGCTTGTGGTCAAACTGAGCAGTTGCCATACCAGCAGGCAGTGATACAACCAGTCATGATACTCTCAATGTTGCAGCTGTAGAACCTTTTGAGGATCTCAGAACCTATATGCCAAATCTTTTTAGTTTCCTGAGGGGGAATAGGCTTTGTTGTGCCCTCTTCCCGACTGTCTTGGTGTGTTTGGACCAGGTAGTTGTTTGGTGATGGGTACCAAGGAATTTAGAAGCTCTCAACTTGCTCCACTACAGCCCCGTTGATGAGAATGAGAGGCGTGCTCGGTGCTCCTTTTTCTGTCAGATTTTTGATAATATGTAGTCTTGGTGACCCAATGATTTCTACTGACTACTATGATTTCCCATTGTAGCTAATTCAGTGGCAATGCATCGGTTACTGATTTGCTAACATAATTACATGTTGTAATCACTTAATAACTCATTAACACAATTGATATAAGTGAAAACACTTTAACTAATTGATAGGTCTACCTTCACTTGTTACTTGTGTGAACTTTCTTATCCTCCTCCTCATGAGGGAGAGAAATTAGAAAATATCTTAACGATACAGTATGTGGGGTTTTGGTAGATGTCCACAAGGCACAAGGAAATGTTTCAAACTTATAGAAGGCAGAAAAGTTTATCCAAAACTAAATAGAGGTGTTGATTTTAGTTGGCAGGGGTTTTTTACTTGAACATTATTGTGTTTTGATGTATTTCTAATACCTTTTAAGACTTTTTTCTGGTAGATGTTGTCGAAGACCCATTTTCCATCTGTTTGTCCAGACATCATAGCCTTTGCTTATTCATAATTTTTAGGATTAAAAATGGTTGAAAAATGTATGTATGCCTTAATTTCTAAAATATATAGTCTTAGCTTGACATGCTGCCATGAACATCACATGTTGGTGCTCATGGGTCCTTTTACATGGAAATGTGTGTACTTTGTGTGTGTGTGTGTGTGTGTGTGTGTGTGTGTGTGTGTGTGTGTGTGTGTGTGTGTGTGTGTGTGTGTGTGTGTGTGTGTGTGTGTGTGCGTGTGTGCGTGCGTGCGTGCGTGCGTGCGTGCGTGGTAGAGGACACTGTTTGAGGATGAGTGTGCCTTGTGTGTAGAGTGTAGCACTCAAAGCAGTCACTGACATATCAGTGTCGGTGCATATCGTTGCATACTGAATACAGAAGTGTCTCATCTCTCAGCATATCTGTCTGTCTGTTTAAATGTTTCCATGGTTGGATTATTTATCCCTACAGGATATCCCCCTACTACTTCAATTCCAAGACATGTTTTTGAAATATTCTGATTACACTTGCAAGTACACTCAGAAAAAAGGTGCTATCTAGAACCTAAAATGGTTATTGCCTGTCCCCATAGGAGAACCCTTCAAAAGAACCCTTTTTGGTTCCAGATAGAACCCTTTCCACTGAGGGTTCTACATGGAACCCAAAATAGTTTTATCTGGAACCAGAAATTGTTCTACCTGAATCCCTTTTGGATCCCATTTTTCTAAGAGTGTAAGAATATACAGAAAAAGTGACTTTTAAAATTATTTATAAAGGTTGAGTAAAGAAAATGGAATGTCAATTTTGCTACATGTCATTTCACCACATGATGAGGAGCATGTGACTCTGGCAGTGTTGCAGCACCTAAAGGGTTAATACAGGATGAGTAATTGAAGATATTTAAAGCATTTCTGAGTGGATTGGTCACAGCTTGAGGATGAGAAGCAGTATGTGCCGACTCCCTCTAATGTACCTAGCTACAGTCTATCTGTATAGGGAACAGATTATGCTATATCTATCCCTCTTCTCCATATAGTGTAGTTTTTATATATGTATTATGTGTATCTGCAGATGTAATATACTGCAACTAAATCACAAGATATTCAGTGTGAAAATAGATCATGCACTGCTCTTGTCTAACTCACTCCTAGTTGCTAGCACTGCTGTTGTGGTTGTATACAGTTCCAGCCCACAGACACCCACACAGATGTGGATGTATGCAGTTCCAGCCCACAGACACACAGATGTGATGTGGATGTATACAGTTCAGCCCACAGACACCCACACAGATGTGGATGTAAACAGTTCCAGATATCCCACAGAGTTCCACCCACACACAGATGTGGATGTAAACAGTTCTACAGACACCCACACAGATGTGGATGTATACATCCAGCCCACAGACATCCACACATATGTGGATGTATACAGTTCCAGCCACACAGACATCCACACAGATGTGGATGTATACAGTTCCAGCCCACAGACACCCACACAGATGTGGATGTATACAGTTCCAGCCCACACAGACATCCCACAGATGTGGATGTATACAGTTCCAGCCACCCACAGATGGGATGTATACAGTTCCAGCCCACAGACACCCACACAGATGTGGATGTATGTTCCAGCCCACACATACATTGTGGATGTATACAGTTCAGCCACAGACACCCACACAGATGTGGATGTATACAGTTCCAGCTCACAGACACCCACACAGATGTGGCTGTATAAGGTTCCAGCCACACAGACACCCACACAGATGTGGATGTATACAGTTCCAGCCCACAGACACCCACACAGATGTGGATGTATACAGTTCCAGCCCACACAGACATCCCCAGATGTGGTTGTATACAGTTCCAGCCCACAGACACCCACACAGATGTGGATGTATACAGTTCACAGACATCCACACAGATGTGGATGTATACATCCAGCCCACAGATGTGTGGATGTATACAGTTCCAGCCCACAGACACCCACACAGATGTGGATGTATACAGTTCCAGCCCACAGACATCCACACAGATGTGGTTGTATAAGTTCAACCCACAGACACCCCACACAGATGTGGATGTATACAGTTCCAGCCCACACAGACACCCACACAGATGTGGTTGTATACTGTTCCAACCCACACAGACATCCACACAGATGTGGATGTATACAGTTCCAGCCCACAGACACCCACACAGATGTGGATGTATACAGTTCCAGCCCACAGACATCCACACAGATGTGGATGTATACCAGTTCCAGCCCACAGACACCCACACAGATGTGGATGTATACAGTTCCATCCCCACACAGACAGATCATAATGTATATGTAGCCCACAGACACATCACTTATGTATTTGTCAGACACTACACAGATGTGGACACATACAGTTCCAGCCTTTCCTTCCTTAGCTAGTGTCTATATGTTCAGGCCCTGACACCCACACAGATGTGAGTTCGGGGTGGACACCCACACAGATGTGGATGTATACTGTTCAACCCACAGACACCCACACAGATGTCTCTGTCTACAGTTCCAGACAACAACATCACCACAGATGTGGTTGTATACAGTTCCACTCCACCATGGCTCTCTGAGCGCATCACCTGACAACAACATCACCATAGACGGTTCTCCCTGCTTCCACTCCACCATGGCTCTCTGTCTACTCCGTCTCGGACAACAACATCACCATAGACGGTTCTCCTTTCCACTCCACCATGGCTCTCTGTCTTACTCCGTCCGGGACAACAACATCACCATAGACGGTTCTCCCTGCTTCCACTCCACCACACTTTCTGTCTACTCCGTCCGGACAACAACATCACCATAGACGGTTCTCCCTGCTTCCACCCACCATGGCTCTCTGTCTACTCCCACCGACAACAACATCACCATAGACGGCCTTCCCTGCTTCCACTCCACCATGGCTCTCTGTCTACTCCGTCCGGACAACAACATCACCATAGACGGTTCTCCCTGCTTCCACTCCACCATGGCTCTCTGTCTACTCCGTCCGGACAACAACATCACCATAGACGGTTCTCCCTGCTTCCAAATGGCTGACTTACTGTTCTTCTTCTATTTGGGAAACTCTGAAAGTACTGTATGTTTGTCACAGGTGTCATTGGAAGTAGACCAAGGTGCAGCTTGGTGAGCGTGCATTTTCTTTATTTTAAGTAAAATTTCGCCAACAAAACAAGAAAATAACAAAACAACACTAAAGCTTAACAGGGCCAAGTGCCACAAACAAAGTTAACTACCCACACTGAAAGGAAGGAAAATGATTCCCAATCAGAGACAACGATAGACAGCTGTCCTTGATTGAGAACCATACCCGGCCAACACATAGAAACACAAATCATAGAAATAAAGGACATAGAATGCCCACCCCACATCACACCCTGACCTAACCAAATAGAGAAATAAAAAAGGCTCTCTAAGGCCAGGGCGTGACAGTATCCCCCCAAAGGTGCGGGCTCCGGCCGCAAAACCTGATCCTATAGGGGAGGGTTTGGGTGGGCATCGATCCGCGGTGGCGGCTCTAGTGCGGGACGTAGACCCCACTCCACCTCTGGCTCACCCCGCTTCGGTGGCACCTCTGGTATGAAGACCCTCGCTGCCAACCCCAGACTGGGGACCATCTCTGAGGGCCCCGGACTGGGGACCCTCGTTGCTGGCCCCGGACTGGGCACTCTCGCTGCGGGCCTCGAACTGGGCACCCTCGTTGCTGGCCCCGGACTGGGCACCCTCGCTGCGGGCCTCGGACTGGGCACCCTCATTGCTGGCCCCGGACTGGGCACCCTCGTTGCGGGCCCCGGACTGGGAGACCGTCTCTGGAGGCTCCAGACTGAAGGGCGTCGCTGGAGGCTCCGGACTGGAGGCTGTCGCTGGAGGCTCCGGACTGGAGGCTGTCGCTGGAGGCTCCGGACTGGAGGCTGTCGCTGGAGGCTCCGGACTGAAAGACGTCGCTGGAGGCTCCGGACTGGAGGCCGTCGTTGGAGAGCTTCGTGCCATGACTCCTCACTGGAGGCTTTGTGCCATGGATCATCACTGGAGGCTTCTTGCCATGGATCATCACTGGAGTCTTTGTGCCATGGATCATCACTGGAGGCTTCTTGCCAAGGATTATCACTGGAGGCTTCTTGCCAAGGATCATCACTGGAGGCTTCTTCCTGGGCGAAAGGCACAGGGGAGACACACAGGAGGCCTGGTCCTTGAAGCAGGCACAGGACTCACCGGGCTGGAGAGACACACAGTAGGCCTGGTGCGTAGAGTGGGTGTCGGATCCACAGAAGGTGCACAGGTGGTCTCGAGCGCAGAGCTGGCACAACCCGTTCTGGCTGGATGCCCACTTCCACCCGGAAAATGCGGGACGCTGGCTCAGAGCACACCGGCCTGTGAATGCTCACTCGAGACACCGTGCGCATCACCCCATAACTCAGTGCCTGACCAGTCACATGCTCCCCACGGTAAGCACGGGGAGTTGGCTCAGGTCTAAACTCCGACTCCGCCAATCTCCCCGTGTGCCCCCCAAAAAAGGTTTTGGGGCTGCCTCTCGTGCCTGCTTCGCTGACTTGCCTCCTCCATATCGCCGCCGTCTCCGCTTAGCTGCCTCCATCTCCTCCATCGGATGGCGATACTCCCGGCCTGCGTCCAGGGTCCCTTTCCGTCCAGGATCTCCTCCCATGTCCTGGAGTCCTCTTTAGCACACTGCTTGGTCCTTTGGTGGTGGGTAGTTCTATCATGGGTGTCGTTGGAAGTAGACCAAGGTGCAGTGTGGTGAGAGTACATTTTCTTTATTTTAAATAAAAATGTCGCCAACATAACAATTAATAACAAAACAACCGTGAAGCTTAACAGGGCCAAGTGCCACAAACAAAGTTAACAACCCACACTGAAAGGAGGGAAAAAGGGCTACCTAAGTATGATTCCCAAACAGAGACAACGATAGACAGCTGTCCCTGATTGAGAACCATACCCGGCCAACACATAGAAACACAAATCATAGAAATAAAGGACATAGAATGCCCACCCAAATCACACCCTGACCAAACCAAAAAGAGACATGAAAAGGGTTCTCTAAGGTCAGGACCTGACAATGTTATTTCTGGGTTTCCCAAACTCTGTCCTGGGGCCATGCCTGGCTGCACGTTTTGTTTTTTGCACTAGCACCACACAACTGATTAAAATAGTCAAAGCTTGATGTTGAGTTGGGTATTTGAATCAGATGTGTAGTACTAGGACAAAAAACTAAACGTTCACCCAGAGGGCCCCAAGACCGAGTTTGGGAAACCCTGCTATATTGTATATTATACATTGGGTGGTTCTAATCCTGAATGCTGATTGGTTAAAACCACATTCCAGCCGGTGTCTATTCCACAAGTTACCACTGGCTAAATCTATGAAGTTAATAACCTCTTGAAACTCCCCATCCCGGATCCGGGATTGTGACTAAGCCTCAGGCTCATTAGCATAGCATAGCGTTAGCGATTTCTGAATCATCGCAAATAAAATTAAAATAATCGTTTTGCTCTCCAAGCTCAGCCTTTTCTTAACAACACTGTCATCTCAGATTTTCAAAATATGCTTTTGAACCATAGAAATTGACTAATTTGTGTAAGAGTATGCAAAGCTAGCATAGCATTTTGTGTAGCATGTAGCACGCAACATTTTCACAAAAGCCAGATAACCAAATAAATAAAATCATTTACCTTTTGAAGAGCTTCTGATGTTTTCAATGAGGAGACTCCCAGCCACATACCAGATGCGCAGTGTTTCCTGAAAGCGTCTGTGTGTAGAATCGTTCCGTTTTCCACATTGCGCCTAGCTGCGAAACGAACCGAAAATGCAGTCACCTACAACGTGAAACTTTTCCGGATTAACTACATAATATCGACGAAACATGGCAAGCGTTGTTTGGAATCAATCCTCAAGGTGTTTTCACATATCTCTTCATTGACATGCAGTTCGTGGAAGCTTGCTTCTCTCTCTGTGCCCCATGGAAAAATACTGGCAGGTGACTTTTGCGCACCAATTTCGGCGCAGGACACCGGGCGGACACGTGGTAAATGTGGTCTCTTATGGTCAATCTTCCAACGATCTGCCTACAAATACGTCACAATGCTGCAGACACCTTGGGGAAACGACAGAAAGGGCAGACTC
>NW_027015796.1:0-10946 GCF_036934945.1 Oncorhynchus masou masou
ATTAGTTTCTCATGCCTGTGTTGAACTTCCATTCCCATGGTCTCCAGTAGTTCTTGTCAATTGCTATGTATACTGAAGTGCCACTCTCACGCTCTCCAGCGGTGGAGCTGTTGTCAGAGGTAGTGCAGAGCAATGTCCTGAGTGAGGCTGACATTGAGCAGCAGAGGAGTGTGGTGCTGAGAGAGCTGGAGGAGGTAGAGGGCAGTCTACAGGACGTCTGTTTGGACCTGCTGCACGCCACAGCTTTTCAGGGTACCCCCTGGGACACAGTGTGCTGGGACCGTCCCAAAACGCCAGGTACACACACACACAGTGCCTACCAGGGAATTCTATTGGGTCAGAGCAAGCTAGGCCAAACCCAAACACCAGGGAAACTCGTACATATTATAGACTCCTGTTACATTTCACAACACTCCCAGTTAGTTGAGCAGTAAAGGTCTGTCTCTTCCCTTCAGGACTTTGAGTCGACAGGATCTGGTAGATTTCATCAGGAGCCACTACAAGGCCCCCCGCATGGTGCTGGCAGCTGCTGGAGGTATGTCTTCCATACATTAGCACTGGAATGTTAAGGCTGTATATAGAGGTATTACATGCCAATACCAACTGGCCCTGAATGTTTTTTTATTTTATTTGAGTGTAATTGTTGTCTGTTTGTAATGGCTCACTACCTGTCTCCTGTGTAGGTGTGACTCATGAGGAACTGGTTGGGTTGGCCAAACAGCACTTTAGCGGAGTTTCCTTTGAGTACGAGGATGATGCCGTGCCTGTTCTGTCCCCCTGCCGCTTCTCTGGCAGCGAGGTGAGGAGCGCCCCTGTTTCAGTGTGTGTCCTAATTGACAGATGTTTGAACAAGGACACAGGTATCCCATTTTCTTTTTATTTGGAATGTTAATATGGTTAACCCTGTTGTCGTCTCCTCTCGCCCTCTGTAGATCCGCATGCGTGATGATGATATCCCCCTTGCACATATTGCTATCGCAGTGGAGGGTGCCAGTGCCACCAGCCCAGACATTGTGCCTCTCATGGTGGCCAACTCCATCATTGGCAGCTATGACATCACTTTTGGTGGTGGAAAGCACCTGAGCAGCCGTCTTGCTCGTCTGGCCTCAGAGGAGAGTCTGTGCCACAGCTTTCAGGCCTTCCACTCATCTTACAGCGATACTGGTCTGCTTGGCATCTACTTTGTCACCGACAAACACCACATCGATGATATGATGCACTGGTCACAGAACGCATGGTTAGTTGTGATTTCCAATACATACACTCACAAACACAAAACATGGATACACTCCTGGTCCGATACTTATCCTCAGCCTGTGTCATTTTACATATTTCATTTGATAGTATTGACCTCCCTCGCTTTTCTTTCTCTTTCCCTGAAGGATGAACTTGTGCACCACAGTGACAGAGAGTGATGTTGCCAGAGCCAAGAACGCCCTCAAGGCCAGCTTGGTGGGACAGCTCGACGGTAAGAGCTCCATCTCCTCATGTAGCCTGTCAGACACTTAAACACACACACACAAATACCTTTCCCTGTTCAACACTAACACTGCCGTACTGCTCTTGTGTAGGAACGACACCAATATGTGATGACATTGGCAGGCACGTCCTGAACTACGGCCGCCGTATCCCCCTGGCTGAGTGGGACGCCCGCATCGATGTGAGTACAACCGCCTTCCATGCACCACACATACAGCTGTTACACCCTCCTCTACCACCTAGAGCAGATGTATTCAACCCCCCCCCATTAACCTTTAATTCATTGCATTTTCATCTCTTTAAAAAAGTGTTTTAACAAAGAAATACTTATATTCAATAAAATGCCATTTTTATAATCATCTTTCTCAACGTTAATATATTGTCCCATACAATAATCTGTACGGGTAATTTTTATATTAAAAAAATAGATTCTGAGCAAAAATATAAACGCAACATGCAACCATTTCAAAGATTTTACTGAGTTACAGTTCATAGAAGGAAATCAATCAATCGAAGAAAAACAGTTTGGCCCTAATCTATGGATTTCACATGACTGGACAGGGACGCAGCCGTGGGTGGGCCTGGGAGGGCATGGGCCCACCCACTGGCGAGCCAGGCACAGTCAATAAGAATATGTTTCCCTCCCCCCAAAACGGGCTTTATTACAGACACTTCCCCCAGACCCGACTTTGAATACCACTGATCTAGAGGGTGCTTTTTCTGTCTCTCTCTGATCTCACCCGGCGTTCTCCCCCCCACCCCTTACTGCGTTCACCCCACATTTCTCACCACCTCTCCCCCTCAGGCTGTGACGCCCAGGATGGTGCGTGACGTCTGCTCCAAATATATCTATGACAAGTGTCCCGCTGTGTCTGCTGTTGGTAAGTTACCATACATCAGTATTCCTTCCAAGCAGCCTTTGCACCTTAGTCCTCTTGTCCAGGATAAAGATAGCATATAGTCTAAAAGTCCAGCTAGTGGCTACCTAGCTTGGTAATGTTCTTATTCCTCAATCCTTCTCTCATCTCGTCTTGCTGTCTTTCTCTCTGTTCCACAGGCCCCATTGAGCAGTTGCCTGACTACAACAGAATGCGCAGTGCCATGTACTGGCTCCGCTTCTAAGAACCCAATAGTGTTGCTCTCTGCATGTCCAATGTCTGCTCTTCCTTTCACTCTCCTCCACTCCCTTACTTCTCCCATCACTGCAAGATTGAGGAACTGAGGACTGCCTCAGCTCATCAGCACAGATCTGTATCGGCTCCATCAAAGTTCCCCTCCATCTCTCGCTCTCACCGCTCTTCCTGCTATGTTAGTTTTAGTTGGTTATGAGGGAGAGAACCACTGTTGAGGGGGTGAATAAGTTCTGAGTTCTGTTTCCCTGTAATTATCAATAATGACTTGTTCGAGTAAGATTGTAATACAGAAGATTTTTGTTAATGTCACTGAGCCTTTTCATGCACCTGGTACTGTTCTGGGGAAGAGAGGGGAACACCTGAAGACATTCAGTGATACATGCATATACAGTAAAATCAGGGCACTGTACAACCAGTTAATCTAGAGCAGAAGTATTTATGAATTGATGTAGTATTTTGTTTCTGTCCTATTGTACATAACAGAAGCTCTCATTCCGACAAATTGAAATAAAACATTGTAAAACACTTTGTTTTTGAGTCATTGTCCCACACACATAATTAGATTAGTAAGACTTAATATGTTATATCCTTGTTTTGTAATTGACAAACATGTTTAGCATCTCCAGGCCTACAAGCCACCAATGCGCCACTTTGGAACATTGCATTTAAAAAGGGGGGAAGGGATTATAAACGGACAAAATTGCTTTCAGATTGTCAAACCATGCATCATTTAGCTATTTGATTTTACATTTTAGAACCCCTTTTGGTGTAAAAAAATATATAAAACATTAGATACGATATTGAAATTGGCCTTTTGAACCAAATCCCACAAACACATTGAATAACATGAATTGCAAAGAAAAGACCATTTATTTTTGGATTAAGGTTTAAGTGACTGATATAAGAAAGCTCAGCAAAAATAAATATGTCCTCCCAACTGCATTTATTTTCAGTGAACTTAACATGTAAATATTTGTATGAACATAAGATTCAACAACAGACATAAACTGAACAAGTTCCACAGACATGTCACTAACAGAAATTGAATAATGTGTCCCTGAGCAAAGGGGAGGGGTTAAAGTAACTATCTGGTGTGGACACCAGCTGCATTAAGTACGGCAAAACATCTCATGGACTGCACCAGATTTGCCAGTTCTTCCTGTGAGATATTACCTCACTATTCCACCAAGGAACCTGCAAGTTCCCGGACATTTCTGGGGGATGGCCCTAGCCCTCACCCTCCGATCCAACAGGTCCCAGACGTGCTCAATGGGAATGAGATCCGAGTACTTCGCTGGCCAAGGCAGAACACTGACATTCCTGTCTTGCAGGAAATCACACACAGAATGAGCAGTATGGCTGGTGGCATTGTCATGCTGGAGGGTCATGTCAGGATGAGCCTGCAGGAAGGGAATTACCACATGAGGGGGAGGTTGAGATTGCCTGCAATGACAAGCTCAGTCCGGATGATGCTGTGACACACTGCCCCAGACCATGACGGACCCTCCACTTCAAAATTGATCCCGCTCCATAGTACAGATCTCGGAGTAACGCTCATTCCTTCGGTGATAAACGCAAATCCAACCATCATCCCTGGTGAGACAAAACCACGAGTCGTCAGTGAAGAACACTTTTTGCCAGTCCTGTCTGTTCCAGCGATGGTGGGTTTGTGCCCATTGGCAACGTTGTTGCCGGTGATGTCTGTTGAGGACCTGCCTTACAACAGGCTTACAAGCCCTCAGTCCTGCCTCTCTCAGCCTATTGCGGACAGTCTGAGAACTGATGGAGGGATTGTGCGTTCCTGGTGTAACTCGGGCAGTTGTCATCCTGTACCTGTCCCGCAGGTGTGATGTTCGGATGTTCCGATTCTGTGCAAGTGTTACATGTGGTCTGCCACTGCGAGGACGATCAGCTGTCCATCCTGTCTCCCTGTAGCGCTCTCTTAGGCGTCTCACAGGACAGACATTGCAATTTATTGCCCTGGCCACATTTGCAGTCCTCATGCCTCCTTGCAGCATGCCTAAGGCACATTCATGCAGATGAGCAGGGACCCTAGGCATCTTTCTTTGGTGTTTTTCAGAGTCAATAGAAATGCCTCTTTAGTGTCCTAAGTTTTCATAACTGTGACCTTAATTGCATACCGTCTGTAAGCTGTTAGTGTCTTAACAACCGTTTCACAGGTGGATGTTCATTAATTGTTTATGGTTCATTGGACAAGCATGGGGAACAGTGTTTAAACCCAATGAAGATCTGTGAAGTTATTTGGATTTTTACAAATTATCTTTGAAAGACCAGGTCCTAATAAAAGGGACATTTTTTTGCTGAGTTTATATATTTACACACATTTTATGTCTTTTTGGGGGTAGGTACAAAACTACCTCAATACAGTGCCTTTGGAAGGTATTCAGACCCTTTGCCTTTTTCACATTTTGTTACGTTACAGCCTTATTCAAATCAAATTTTAATTGTCACATACACATGGTTAGCAGATGTTAATGCGAGTGTAGCGAAATGCTTGTGCTTCTAGTTCCGACAATGCAGTAATAACCAACAAGTATTCTAGCTAACAATTCCAAAACTACTACCTTATAGACACAAGTGTAAGGGGATAAAGAATATGAACATAAAGATATATGAATGAGTGATGGTACAGAGCGGCATAGGCAAGATACAGTAGATGGTATTGAGTACAGTATATACATGAGATGAGTATGTAAACAAAGTGGCATAGTTAAAGTGGCTAGTGATACATGTATTACATAAAGATGCAGTAGATGATATAGAGTACAGTATATACGTATACATATGAGATGAATTATTATTATTTTTTTTTTATTTCACCTTTATTTAACCAGGTAGGCTAGTTGAGAACAAGTTCTCATTTGCAACTGCGACCTGGCCAAGATAAAGCATAGCAGTGTGAACAGACAACAGAGTTACACATGGAGTAAACAATTAAGTCAATAACACAGTAGAAAAAAAGGGGAGTCTATATACATTGTGTGCAAAAGGCATGAGGAGGTAGGCGAATAATTACAATTTTGCAGATTAACACTGGAGTGATAAATGAGGGTATGTAAACATTATATTAAGTGCATAGTGGCTAGTGATATATTTTACATAATTTCCATCAATTCCCATTATTAAGGTGGCTGGAGTTGAGTCAGTGTAAGTTGGCAGCAGCCACTCAATGTTAGTGGTGGCTGTTTAACAGTCTGATGGCCTTGAGATAGAAGCTGTTTTTCTGCCCGGTCCCAGCTTTGATGCACCTGTACTGACCTCGCTTCTGATGATAGCGGGGTGAACAGGCAGCGGCTCGGTGGTTGTTGTCCTTGGTGATCTAGAATTGCCGAATTATTCTAGAATGTATTAAATTTACCAAGAACCTGATGGTCACAGAGCTCCAGAGTTCCTCTGCGGAGATGGGAGAATCTACCAGAAGGACAACCACCTCTGCAGCACTCCACCAATCAGGCCTTTATGGTAGAGTGGCTAGACGGAAGCCACTCCTCCCGTTTGGAGTTTGCCAAAAGGCCCCTAAAGGGCTCTCAGACCATGAGAAACAAGCTGCTCTGGTCTTATGAAACCAAGATTGACTTCTTTGGCCTGAATGCCAAGCGTCACATCTGGAGGAAACCTGACACCGCAGGAGTAGCTTCGGGACGAGTCTCTGAATGTCCGAGTGCCCCAGCCAGAGCCTGGACTTGAACCCTATCTAACATCTCTGGAGAGACCTGAAAATAGCTGTGCAGTGACGCTCCCCATCCAAACTGCCAGAGCTTGAGAGGATCTGCAGAAAAGAATGGGAGAAACTCCCCAAATACAGGTGTGCCAAGCTTGTAGCGTTATACCCAAGAAGACTCAAGGCTGTAAATGCTGCAAAAAGGTTCTTCAACAAACTACTGGAGTAAAGGTTCTGAATACTTATGTAAATGTGATTTCAGTTATTGTATTATGCATTTTGGTTTTATGTGGACACCTGCCTGTTGAACATCTCATTCTAAAATCATGGGCATATGAAGTTGGTCCTCTTTGCTGCTATAACAGCTTCCACTCTTCTGGGAAGGCTTTCCACTAGATGTTGAACATTGCTGCAGGGACTTGCTTCCATTCAGCCACAAGGACATTAGTGAGATCAGGCACTGATGTTGGGTGATTAGGCCTGGCTCGCAGTTGACGTTGAAATTCATCCCAAAGGTGTTAGCACAGAATCGTCTAGAATGTCATTGTATGCTGTAGCATTTAAGATTTCCTTCACTGGAACTAAGGGGCCTAGCCCGAACCATGAAAAAAAGCCCCAGACCATTACTCCTCCTCCACCACCAAACTTTACAGTTAGCACTATGAATTAGGACAGGCAACATTCATCACTCCAGAGAACATGTTTTACTGCTCCAGAATCCAATGGAGGCGAGCTTTACACCTTCCAGCCAACGCTTGGCATTTTGCATGGTGATCTTAGGCTTGTGCGGCTGCTCTGCCATGAAAAACTATTTCATGAAGCTCCCAACGAACAGTTCTTGTGCTGATATTGCTTCCAGAGGCAGTTTGGAACTCCGGCAGTGAGTGTTGCAACATAGGACAGACGATTATTACGTGGTATGCGCTTCAGCACTCGGTGGTCCAGTTCATTGAACTTGTGTGGCCTACAACTTCGCTGCTGAGCAGTTGTTGTACCTAGACATTTCCACTTCATAATAACAGCACCTATAGTTGGTCTAGAGGCAAAAAAATTAAGGAGAAGTGAGAGATAGATAATAAAATGTATACACATATACAATGCCAGTCAAAAGTTTGGACACACCTACTCATTCAAGGGTTTTTTTTCAAAACAGGTGCCCTGATTGACGGTCACCATTGATGTGACTGCTATGAAAGTGAACTGTGTTTGCTGTGTAATTAGGGGTGTATTAATTTTGTCGATTCTGTTGAAAACTTTTCTTAAACAGAAGCAAACAGAACAAAACGGGATTAAACATATCTCAATTGTCCACAGAAACTCTTGTTTCAAACTGACTAATGATTACACCCTAAATCAGCAAGATGCAGGCAAGGATGTGCAAGGCGGCATTGAATGTCACTGTCTGTCACCTTGACTATTCACATTTCTCTCAACCTGTGCACCTACATTGTAACCATTTGAAGGCTAGGTTATACAGTAGCAACCTCATGACGGGTATAGGAACATTTTTAATGTCATGTAATAGCCTAAATCTATTGATGTTACATTGAGCTAAGGAATGGAATATGAATGACTGTCATCCAATATACTGTATTAAAGTTAAACAATAGAAATAAGGCCATGTTCATAAACAAAAGATATCCTCTCATCTTAAAACTTCTTAAGGCTAGCAGAACCCCCTCGACAACATCCGCTGAAATGGCAGAGCGCAAAATTCTAAAATATATATTTTTAAATATTTAACTTTCACACATTCACAAGTGCAATACATCAAATTAAAGCTTAACTTCATCATTTCCGATTTCAAAAAGGCTTTACAGTGAAAGCACACCATACGATTATGTTAGGTCAGCACCGAGTCACAGAAAAACATACAGCCATTTTCCAGCCAAAGAGAGGAGTCACATAAAGCAGAAATAGAGAGAAAATTAATCACTAACCTTTGATGATCTTCATCAGATGGTACTCATAGGACTTCATGTTACACAATACATGTATGTTTTGTTCGATAAAGTTCATATTTAAATCCAAAAATCTCAGTTTACATTGGTGCGTTATGTTCAGTAATGTTGTGCCTAGAAAACACCCGGCGAATTTGCAGAGATCCACGTCAATTTACAGAAGTACTCATCATAAACTTTGATAAAAGATACAAGTGTTATGCATAGAATTACTGATATAGTTCTACTTGATGCAACCGCTGTGTCAGATTTCAAACAAGCTTTACAGAAAAAGCACACCATGCAGTAATCTGAGTACAGCGCTAAACCACAAAAACAAGCCATACAGATACCCGCTCACGTTGTGGAGTCAGCAAAAGTCAGAAATAGCATTATAAATATTCACTTACCTTTGATGATCTTCATTAGAATGCACTTCCAGGAATCCCAGTTCTACAATAAATGTTTGTTTTGTTCGATAAATTTCATCTTTATGTCCAAATACCTCCTTTTTGTTAGCGCGTTTAGTTCACCAATCTAAATTCACAAGGCGCGGGCAGTCCAGACGAAAAGTCAAAACAGTTCTATTACAGTTCCTAGAAACATGTCAAACGATGTATAGAATCAATCTTTAGGATGTTTTTATCATAGCATCTTCAATAATATTCCAACCGGACAATTCCTTTGTCTTTAGAAATTAAAAGGAACGCAGCTCGCTTCTCACGGCCACGCGCGTGACTTAGCTCAAGGCATTCTGCCAGACACCTGATTCAAACAGCTCTTATTCGCTCCTTCACAGTAGAAGCCTGAAGCAAGGTTCTAAAGACTGTTGACATCTAGTTGAAGCCTTAGGAAGTGCAAAATGACCCCATTTGCGCTGTATACTCGAAAGGAAATTACTTGAAAAACTACAAACCTCAGATTTCCCACTTCCTGGTTGGTTTTTCTCAGGTTTTTGCCTGCCATGTGAATTCTGTTATACTCACAGACATCATTCAAACAGGTTTAGAAACTTCAGAGTGTTTTCCATCCAAATCTATTAATAATATGCATATATTAGCTTCTGGGCCTGAGTTGCAGGCAGTTTACTCTGGGCATGCTTTTCATCCGAACGTGAAAATACTGCCCCCTATCCCAACAGGTTTTAAGCAGCACCGACCTCCACTGTTATACAGTGATTCAGAAATTATCCCTTCACTTTTTCTACATTTTGTTATATTACAGGCTTATTCTAAAATGGATTCAATAAAATTATTTCTATAAATGTCATTATGGGGTATTGTGTGTAGATTGATGAGGAAAAAACAGTATTTAATCCATTTTAGAATAAGGCTGTAATGTAACAACGTGGAAAAAGCTAAGGGGTCTGAATATTTTCCAAATGCACTGTCTACTTAACACCCAAATACCATCAGCTTGGGCAGGATCAGACGGATGGAGACATGTCAGGACCGGAGATGTTTCTGTTGTACAACACTTCTTTACAGAGGACCATAGTTGGCTATGTCGACATCCTTTGATATGTCCCCTGATGCAGTATAAATTGTTTTTTTACCCAATTGCTACTGGCGAAACAAAAGAGGAAACTGAAATGCAGATGCACAAACACGCTCTCTTAACCTCATCTCCTCTCCCTTTATGTGTGTGTCAACTCCCCCTCCCTAACTGTATCTCCCTTATCCCCTTTTTCCTTATACTGTACATACCACTAGGTAAGGTCAACATTATTGGACCATGATTTACCTGCTCCTGAGACAGTAAATCTACCGTTCTCACTGTCCAGACATGACTGGCTGTATGACTAAACAATACCTGAACCCTTTTTATTTTTATCTAATTTAATTGAACCTTTATTTAACTAGGCAAGTCAGTTAAGAACAAATTCTTATTTACAATGACGGCCTACCAAAAGGCAAAAGGCCTCCTGCGGGTACAGGGGCCTGGGATTAAAAATGAAAAATAGGGGTCTCCCGAGTTGCTCAGTGGTCTAAGGCACTGCATCGCAGCGTCCTCCGGGTTAGAGAGGGTTTGGCCGGCAGGGATATCCTTGTCTCAACGCGTACTAGCGACTCCTGTGGCAGGTCGGGCGCAGTGCACGCTGACACCATCGCCAGGTGTACGGTGTTTCCTCCAACACATTGTTGCGGCTGGCTTCCGGGTTGGATGGGCATTGTATCAAGAAGCAGTGCGGCTTGGTTGGGTTGTGTTTCAGAGGACACATGGCTCTCGACCTTCGCCTCCCGAGTCCGTACGGGAGTTGCAGCGATGAGACAAGATTGTAACTACCAATTGGTTACCACGAAATTGGGGTGAAAAAGGAAAAATAAATACCATATAAATATAGGACAAAACACACATCACAGCAAGAAAGACAACACAACACTATGTAACGAGAGACCTAAGACAACAACATAGCAAGGCAGCAACGCATGACAACATAGCATGGTAGCAGCACAAAACATGGTACAAACATTATTGGGCACAGACAACAGCACAAAGAGCAAGAAGGTAGAGACAACAATACATCACACAAAGCAGCCACAACTATCAGTAACAGTGTCCATGATTGAGTCTCATTCCAGTCGCTAGCTGCAGCAAACTGAAAATAGGAGCGACTCCAGGGATGTGTGTGCTTTGGGGACCTTTAACAGAATGTGACTTAATGAACCCTTAACGCAACCTAACCATTCCATGCACACAAAAAAATATCTT
>NW_027015797.1:0-10945 GCF_036934945.1 Oncorhynchus masou masou
CTACCGTGTGCCCCTGTATATAGCCTCATTATTCTGTTACCCTGCACACAGACTCGGTACCGTGTGCCCCCTGTATATAGCCTCATTATTCTGTTACCCCTGCACACAGACTCGGTACCGGTGTGCCCTGTATATACAGTAGCCTCATTATTTCTGTTACCCCTGCACACAGACTCGGTACCGGTGCCCTTGTATAGACAGTAGCCTCATTATTCTGTTACACCTGTACACAGACTCGGTACCGGTGCCCCCTGTATATAGCCTCATTATTCTGTTACCCCTGCACACAGACTCGGTGCCGGTGCCCCCTGTATATAGCCTCATTATTCTGTTACCCCTGCACACAGACTCGGTACCGGTGCCCCCTGTATATAGCCTCATTATTCTGTTACCCCTGCACACAGACTCGGTACCGGTGCCCCCTGTATATAGCCTCATTATTCTGTTACCCCTGCACACAGACTCGGTACTGGTGCCCCCTGTATATAGCCTCATTATTCTGTTACCCCTGCACACAGACTCGGCACCGGTGCCCCTGTATATAGCCTCATTATTCTTTTACCCCTGCACACATACTCGGTACCGGTGCCCCCTGTATATACAGTAGCCTCATTATTCTGTTACCCCTGCACACAGACTCGGTACCGGTGCCCCTGTATATAGCCTCATTATTCTGTTACCCCTGCACACAGACTCGGTACCGGTGCCCCTGTATATAGCCTCATTATTCTGTTACCCCTGCACACAGACTCGGTACCGGTGCCCCCTGTATATAGCCTCATTATTCTTTTACCCCTGCACACATACTCGGTACCGGTGCCCCCTGTATATACAGTAGCCTCATTATTCTGTTACCCCTGCACACAGACTCGGTACCGGTGCCCCCTGTATATAGCCTCATTATTCTGTTACCCCTGCACACAGACTCGGTACCGGTGCCCCCTGTATATAGCCTCATTATTCTGTTACCCCTGCACACAGACTCGGTACGGTGCCCTGTATATAGCCTCATTATTCTGTTACCCCTGCACACAGACTCGGTACCGGTGCCCCCTGTATATAGCCTCATTATTCTGTTACCCCTGCACACAGACTCGGTACCGGTGCCCCCTGTATATACAGTAGCCTCATTATTCTGTTACCCCTGCACACAGACTGGTACCGGTGCCCCCTGTATATAGCCTCATTATTCTGTTACCCCTGCACACAGACTCGGTACCGGTGCCCCTGTATATAGCCTCATTATTCTGTTACCCCTGCACACAGACTCGGTACCGGTGCCCCCTGTATATAGCCTCATTATTCTGTTACCCCCTGCACACAGACTCAGGTACCGGTGCCCCCTGTATATAGCCTCATTATTCTGTTACCCCTGCACACAGACCCGTACCGGTGCCCCCTGTATATAGCCTCATTATTCTGTTACCCCTGCACACAGACTCGGTACCGGTGCCCCCTGTATATAGCCTCATTATTCTGTTACCCCTGCACACAGACTCGGTACCGGTGCCCCTGTATATAGCCTCATTATTCTGTTACCCCTGCACACAGACTCGGTACCGGTGCCCCTGTATATAGCCTCATTATTCTGTTACCCCTGCACACAGACTCGGTACCGGTGCCCCCTGTATATAGCCTCATTATTCTGTTACCCCTGCACACAGACTCGGTACCGGTGCCCCTGTATATACAGTAGCCTCATTATTCTGTTACCCCTGCACACAGACTCGGTACCGGTGCCCCCTGTATATACAGTAGCCTCATTATTCTGTTACCCCTGCACACAGACTTGATACCGGTGCCCCCTGTATATACAGTAGCCTCATTATTCTGTTACCCCTGCACACAGACTCGGTACCGGTGCCCCCTGTATATAGCCTCATTATTCTGTTACCCCTGCACACAGACTCGATACCGGTGCCCCCTGTATATAGTAGCCTCATTATTCTGTTACCCCTGTACACAGACTCGGTACCGGTGCCCCCTGTATATAGTAGCCTCATTATTCTGTTACCCCTGCACACAGACTCGATACCGGTGCCCCCTGTATATAGCCTCATTATTCTGTTACCCCTGCACACAGACTCGGTACCGGTGCCCCCTGTATATAGCCTCATTATTCTGTTACCCCTGCACACAGACTCGATACCGGTGCCCCCTGTATATAGCCTCATTATTCTGTTACCCCTGCACACAAGACTCGGTACCGGTGCCCCCTGTATATAGCCTCATTATTCTGTTACCCCTGCACACAGACTCGGATACCGGTGCCCCCTGTATATAGTAGCCTCATTATTCTGTTACCCCTGTACACAGACTCGGTACCGGTGCCCCCTGTATATAGTAGCCTCATTATTCTGTTACCCCTGTACACAGACTCGGTACCGGTGCCCCCTGTATATAGCCTCATTATTCTGTTACCCCTGCACACAGACTCGGTACCGGTGCCCCTGTATATACAGTAGCCTCATTATTCTGTTACCCCTGCACACAGACTTGATACGGTGCCTAGCATACAGTAGCCTCATTATTCTGTTACCCCTGCACACAGACTTGGTACCGTTACCCTGTATACAGTAGCCTCATTCTGTGCCCTGCCACACAGACTCGGTACCGGTGCCCCACAACATGTATTAGCCTCATTATTCTGTTACTTTTATTATTACTTGTTACTTAAGTCTACTTGGTAAATGTTGCTGAACTCACTCTTGAGTGCGCTGTTGGTTACGTGGGTTTATCAGTAAGCATTTCAAGGTACACTTGTTGTATTCGCGCATCTGAAAAATAAATGTTGGTTGATTTGTAACAAAATAAGTGATGTAATAATTCAACATTCAAGGTGACAACACCCTAAGTCCTTAGTGTTGCTGGGCTGTTTCTGAAATGCTCTGTAAGAACTATTCTCAGCCTACAAAGACACAGACAAATATACAGTGTAGGTTCTCCACTTGATAACCTCCTTCATCGCTGAGAATATTTTCTTTGCTTAGAAGGAAATGCAGATGAGCTTTGTGATTTACATGGAATTCACTGTTGCCTCATTTTTACCAGCTAATACCGTAATCACCGATCAAGCAACATTATGGACTAAATGCATTAATCCTGCTGCTCCAGACATATTTTGCTGCAACAGGTCAAATTAAGATACTACATCTGTAGGGTAGGGTGGCATCACAGTTGAAAAACAATCTGTAAAAACCTCCACTAACGTGGCACCTTACCTGCTGAGGGCAAGATACCTGCTGAGTATGTCCTGTGTAGTGTAGGTGGTGGTTGAGGGTGTGAAGCTGAGGGTGAGATGTGAAGGGTGAGGACAGAAGGACAGACACATGTTGACTACAACTGGCAGAAGGGTTAGAGTGGAAGAGGTGTCTCCCATTGAGACACGTAGGTCAGTCTGTCAAGATGGTCACGAGGACCTATTTGTTAGAGAATTATATATTTTCTGTTCTTCAAATTATTCCCTCTTTCCACTTTTCCCTCTACAAAAGTTTAGATTCCTCATCCCTCTCTTTCTCCCTCATCCCTCTCTTTCACCCTCATCCCTCTCTTTCACCCTCATCCCTCTCTTTCACCCTCATCCCTCTCTTTCACCCTCATCCCTCTTTCACCCTCATCTCTCTCTTTCACCCTCATCCCTCTCTTTCACCCTCATCCCTCTCTTTCTTCCCCATCCCCTCTTTCTCCTCATCCTCACTTTCACTCCTCATCTCTCTTTCACCCTCATCCCTCTCTTTCACCCCCTCATCCTCTCTTTCACCTCATCTCTCTTTCTCCCTTATCCCTCTCTTTCTCCTCATCCTCTCTTTTGCTCATCCCTCTTACTCTCATCCCTCTCTTTCACCTCATCCCTATCTTTCTCCCTCATCCTTCTTTCACCCTTATTCTATTTATACATTTTCCCTCCGTTGTCCTTTCCCTCCTTGCCTCCCCTCCTATCCACCCATTCTCACAAAAATCACTCCTTCATGTTCCTCCTCCTCCTCTCCCTCCTCCTCTCCTTTCTCTCCCTCGTCCTCCTCTGTCTGTAGTACGGCTGCTGTATAAAGGTCTGTAGATTTATCTTGGTCTTTGTAAATGGGTTTTGGGGAGGATGTATTATCCCAGGTCTCGTGTTAAAACATGCTCCCCAAAAAGGGTGCAGAGGCAATATTGGATGTCTTTATCTCCTGTTCCTCTCTTTGTGGCAGGGGGGGCATAAGGAGGGTTGAGATAACTAAAGAGCTCTCTTCTCATCCCTTCCCTACTCTTTCCATCTCTTTCTCACCAACAAGGAGACACTCACTCCACAGAAAATCCAAAAGTAACTGAAGCAACAAGTAAATCTGCAACTTTGTCGTTTTCAGTGTGCCTGTTTGTGTTTGTGGTCCGTGTTTTGTGGTCCGTGTGTGTGTGTGTGTGTGTGGGGGGGGGGGGGGGGGGTTGTGTCTGAGACTGTGAAACTGTGTTCTTTTATCTTGTATACTTAGGCAGATAGCTAATATTTGAGCGTGAGGCTTTCATGTTTCTAACCCCTCTCCTGCCAGCCCTTGAGGAAGTTCTGGTGGCTGCGTATTTATCTCCACACAGATACAGCAAACAGGAAAAGCAGAGAGATGGGGTAGAAAGGGCAGAGAGATAGAGGAGAGAGGGCAGAGAGATGGAGGAGAGAGGGCAGAGAAATAGAGGAGAGAGGGCAGAGTGATGAGGGAGAGAGGGCAGAGAAATAGAGGAGAGAGGGCAGAGTGATGGAGGAGAGAGGGCAGAGTGATGGAGGAGGGAGGGTAGAGAGATGGAGGAGAGAGGGCAGAGTGATGGAGGAGAGAGGGCAGAGAGATGGAGGAGAGAGGGCAGAGAGATGGAGGAGAGAGGGCAGAGAGATGGAGGAGAGAGGGCAGAGAGATGGAGGAGAGAGGGCAGAATGATAGAGGAGAGATGGCAGAGTGATGGAGGAGAGAGGGTAGAGAGATGGAGGAGAGAGGGCAGAGTGATGGAGGAGAGAGGGCAGAGAGATGGAGGAGAGAGGGCAGAGAGATGGAGGAGAGAGGGCAGAGCGATGGAGGAGAGAGGGCAGAGCGATGGAGGAGAGAGGGTAGAGTGATGGAGGGTGAGATGTGAAGGGTGAGGACAGAAGGACAGACACATGTTGACTACAACTGGCAGAAGAGATGGAGGAGAGAGGGCAGAGAGATGGAGGAGAGAGGGCAGAGCGATGGAGGAGAGAGGGCAGAGATGGAGGAGAGGGCATAAAGATGGAGAGAGGGGCAGAGAGATGGAGGAGAGAGGGCAGAGAGATGGAGGAGGAGGGGCAGAGAGAGATGGAGGAGAGAGGGCAGAGAGATGGGAGGAGAGAGGGCAGAATGATAGAGGAGAGATGGCAGAGTGATGGGAGAGAGGGTAGAGAGATGGAGGAGAGAGGGCAGAGTGATGGAGGAGAGAGGGCAGAGATGGAGGAGAGAGGGCAGAGAGATGGAGGAGAGAGGGCAGAAACATGGAGGAGAGAGGGCAGAGAGATGGAGAGAGAGGGCAGAGATGGAGGAGAGAGGGCAGAGAGATGGAGGAGAGAGGGCAGAGCGATGGAGGAGAGAGGGCAGAGCGATGGAGGAGAGAGGGTAGAGTGATGGAGGAGAGAGGGCAGAGGAGATGGAGGAGAGAGGGCAGAGAGATGGAGGAGAGAGGGCAGATAGATGGAGGAGAGAGGGCAGAGAGATGGAGGAGAGAGGGCAGAGAGATGGAGGAGAGAGGGCAGATAGATGGAGGAGAGAGGGCAGATAGATGGAGGAGAGAGGGCAGAGTGATGGAGGGTGAGATGTGAAGGGTGAGGACAGAAGGACAGACACATGTTGACTACAACTGGCAGAAGAGATGGAGGAGAGAGGGCAGAGAGATGGAGGAGAGAGGGCAGAGCGATGGAGGAGAGAGGGCAGAGAGATGGAGGAGAGAGGGCAGAGAGATGGAGGAGAGAGGGCAGAGAGATGGAGGAGAGAGGGCAGATAGATGGAGGAGAGAGGGCAGATAGATGGAGGAGAGAGGGCAGAGTGATGGAGGAGAGAGGGCAGAGAGATGGAGGAGAGAGGGCAGAGTGATGGAGGAGAGAGGGTAGAGAGATGGAAGAGAGAGGGCAGAAAGATTGAGGAGAGATGGCAGAGTGATGGAGGAGAGAGGGCAGAGAGATGGAGGAGAGAGGGCAGAGAGATGGAGGAGAGAGGGCAGAGAGATGGAGGGAAGAGGGCAGAGAGATGGAGGAGAGAGGGCAGAGAGATGGAGGAGAGAGGGCACAGAGGGCAGAGAGATGGAGGAGAGAGGGCAGGTAGATGGAGGAGAGAGGGCAGAATGATGGAGAAGAGAGGGCAGAGTGATGGAGGAGAGAGGGCAGAGAGTTGGAGGAGAGAGGGCAGAGAGATGGAAGAGAGAGGGCAGAAAGATTGAGGAGAGAGGGCAGAGTGATGGAGGAGAGAGGGCAGAGAGATGGAGGAGAGAGGGCAGAGAGATGGAGGAGAGAGGGCAGAGAGATGGAGGAAAGAGGGCAGAAAGATGGAGGACAGAGGGCAGATAGATAGAGGAGAGAGGGCAGAGAGATGGAGGAGAGAGGGCAGATAGATGGAGGAGAGAGGGCAGAATGATGGAGGAGAGAGGGCAGAGTGATGGAGGAGAGAGGGCAGAGAGATGGAGGAGAGAGGGCAGAGTGATGAAGGAGAGAGGGCAGAGAGATGGAAGAGAGAGGGCAGAAAGATGGAGGAGAGATGGCAGAGTGATGGAGGAGAGAGGGCAGAGATGGAGGAGAGAGGGCAGAGAGATGGAGGAGAGAGGGCAGAGAGATGGAGGAGAGAGGGCAGAGAGATGGAGGGAAGAGGGCAGAGAGATGGAGGAGAGAGGGCAGAGAGATGGAGGAGAGAGGGCAGGGAGATGAAGGGAAGCCAACTTTTTCAGAAGAATTGGCCCATTGTAGCTGCAACATGACCTGTCTGCTCTCCCTCTCTCATCCTCCTTCTCTTTCTCTCTTTCTTCTTCTACTATATTTTCATCTCTCCTGGAACCTTCTAGACTCTGAGACTCGCTGCCCAAAGTGCATCTTAAAGCTGACAGAAAGGCTACGGCTTTTAGCCAGTGACTACTTTACATTTTAATCAAAAGGGCAGAGAGGCAAGAGAGGGAAAAATATATTTTATTTAACGGCCGTGAGGATATGACACAGTTATCCTGGGCCAACCCAGACAGCCAGTGAATATGAACCCTCAATGTTGCCAAGGGAACGTATAGGCTGTCTGAATGAATATGAAACAGTTCTCAGTCTCTCCTTGAGCTGGCGTGAACACACAAAGTTAGATTGATTAGTCATCAACATGAATATGAAACTGGTGATATTTGGTCAGTAAATGTAATTGATTGGGGCTTAAAGATGGAATCAGCAGTGGGGGGGGGGGGGTGACAGCATCCCCACCAACGCTTTAATTGGTGATATTGAGGAGCATCGCTCAGCTCAGTCCTAAAATGACAGTAAACATTGTGTGTTTCAGTCTCATGTGCGGTGATGTCAGCAGGGAAACAGTGTTGTAATATCACAAACGGCTTTAATAAGGTACTGATCCACACCCTCTGTGCTGTTTGACAGCTCCGGGCGACATTGAATGGTGCACTGCTATACTTCCCATGTGGTGATATCTCAAGTCCCTAACATCAGTCCAGAACATCATGAACCATTCTTCAATCTTTATGTTCAAGGTGTTGACTGCACTTCCCTTCTTAACACACTAAAACAATACATTTCATTCTACATTTTCAAAAAATGGGTTAAGAGAACATCCCGCAGTGGATGTGAAACCTACATTACAAGTCACAGCAATAGAACTCAGTGCTTTGTACTGTGAGCGTTTTGTACTGTGACATTACCACTGTTTCATTTGATTATCAGAACATGGTCGACTGGTGAGGAGGTTTTTGTGAAAAAAGTGTTGGATGACGTCTAACTACGAGTTGAGAGCTTCTAGTTCTTGGCGTCCGTGTCACTGAGGACTTAACATGGTCCACACACCCGCAGGGTCGTGAAGAGGGCACGACAGCACCTCTTCCCCCTAGTCCCTTCACCATCGAGAGCATCTTGACTGTCTGCATCACCACTTGGTAAATACACCGTCCTCGACAGCAAATCAATACAGAGGGTGGGGCAGACAGAGGGTGGGGCAGACAGAGGGTGGGGCAGACAGCCCAGGCAGGCAGTGTCAGAGGAAGGCTCGAAAATTTGACAAAGACTCCAGCCACCCGAGCCACAGACTGTTCACTCTGCTCCCATCCGGTAAACAGTAGCCGGTAAACAGTAGCCGGTAAACAGTAGCCGGTAAACAGTAGCCGGTGAACAGTAGCCGGTGAACAGTAGCCGGTGAACAGTAGCCGGTAAACAGTAGCCGGTGAACAGTAGCCGGTAAACAGTAGCCGGTGAACAGTAGCCGGTAAACAGTAGCCGGTAAACAGTAGCCGGTGAACAGTAGCCGGTGAACAGTAGCCGGTGAACAGTAGCCGGTGAACAGTAGCCGGTGAACAGTAGCCGGTGAACGGCTTTCAGACCAGAAGGCTCCGAGGCGTCTTCTACCCTCAAGCCATGTGACTGCTAATTGGTTAATAAGTGGTTACCCAGACTATCTGCTCTGGCCCTATCTGACACTCACAATACCATCTGTAAACACTATATACAAACCCACTCACACACTCCACACTGACACTCTCACACAAAACCCAAACCCACTCACACACTCCACACTGACACTCTCACACAAAACCAAAACTCCAACTCCACACTGACACTCTCAAAACCCAAACCCACTCACACACTCCACACTGACACTCTCACACAAAACCCAAACCCACTCACACACTCCACACTGACACTCTCACACAAAACCCAAACCCACTCACACACTCCACACTGACACTCTCACACAAAACCCAAACCCCTCTCACACACTCCCACATGACACTCTCACACAAAACCCAAACCCACTCACACACTCCACACTGACACTCTCACACAAAACCCAAAGCCCTCCACACACTCCCACACTGACACTCTCACACAAAACCCAAACCCACTCACACACTCCACACTGACACTCTCACAAAACCCAAACCCCACTCACACACTCCACACTGACACTCTCACACAAAACCCAAACCCACTCACACACTCACACTGACACTCTCACACAAAACCCAAACACATTCACACTAGTGAACCTGCAGTCCCTGCAATTATATCCAGCGGGACAGATGGCCCAGGGTCATTAAATATTGGAGTTGAATAAAGAGAAAACAATACCTTAAATAATCCATAAATGTATCATTCCTGTGCAATTTATATCTATAGGCTACATTTCTTTCATTATTTTAGTGTATCTGGTATTAGTACTAAACCTAACCTTGAGGGGTTAACTGTATGCGTGGCAAATAGCCGGCACAGACAATCGGCAAATAATGATTTTGGGAACGGGCAGAAGAAGTCACATTGATCCATTGAGGCAAAAAAGGACGTTAAGTTGAAGTTGACCAATAAGAAAAGGAGAATTGATAAAGAGAAGGAGGACCAGAACAGTAATGTTTGGGAAAGATGAGGTGAAGTGGTAGAAGAGGATGATAGCAGTGTAGTGATGTGATGATTGTGAGGCTCTGTACAAATTCAACAGTCACACCACAGGACTTCAAATAGGCCTGTTGTCACGTTCTGACCTTTTGTTATGTCTTTGTTTTAGTATGGTCACGGCGTGAGTTGGGTGGGTTGTCTTTTATTTTGTCTTTGTTTTAGTATGGTCAGGGCGTGAGTTGGGTGGGTTGTCTTTTATTATGTCTTTGTTTTAGTATGGTCACGGCGTGAGTTGGGTGGGTTGTCTTTAATTATGTCTTTGTTTTAGTATGGTCACGGCGTGAGTTGGGTGGGTTGTCTTTAATTATGTCTTTGTTTTAGTATGGTCAGAGCGTGAGTTGGGTGGGTTGTCTTTTATTATGTCTATGTTTTAGTGTGGTCAGGGCGTGAGTTGGGTGGGTTGTCTTTTATTATGTCTTTGTTTTAGTATGGTCAGGGCGTGAGTTGGGTGTGGTTGTCTTTTATTATGTCTTTGTTTTAGTATGGTCAGGGCGTGAGTTGGGTGGGGTTGTCTTTTATTATGTCTTTGTTTTAGTGTGGTCAGGCGTGAGTTGGGTGGGTTGTCTTTTATTATGTCTTTGTTTTAGTATGGTCACGGTGTGAGTTGGGTGGGTTGTCTTTAATTATGTCTTTGTTTTAGTATGGTCACGGCGTGAGTTGGGTGGGTTGTCTTTAATTATGTCTTTGTTTTAGTATGGTCAGAGCGTGAGTTGGGTGGGTTGTCTTTTATTATGTCTTTGTTTTAGTGTGGTCAGGGCGTGAGTTGGGTGGGTTGTCTTTTATTATGTCTTTGTTTTAGTATGGTCAGGGCGTGAGTTGGGTGGGTTGTCTTTTATTATGTCTTTGTTTTAGTGTGGTCAGGGCGTGAGTTGGGTGGTTTGTCGATTTTAGTTTTTATATGATTTGGTATTTCTGTGTTTGGCCTGGTATGGTTCTCAATCAGAGGCAGCTGTCAATCGTTGTCCCTGATTGAGAACCATACTTAGGAAGCCTGTTTTCACCCTTGAGTTGTGGGTGATTGTTTTCTGTTTTGTGTCAACACCAGACAGGACTGTTTTGTGTCTACACCAGACATGACTGTTTTGTGTCAACAACAGACAGGACTGTTTTGTGTCTACACCAGATAGGACTGTTTTGTGTCTACACCAGACATGACTGTTTTGTGTCAACACCAGACAGGACTGTTTTCGGTCAACACCAGACAGGACTGTTTTGTGTCTACACCAGACAGGACTGTTTTGTGTCTACACCAGACATGACTGTTTTGTGTCTACACCAGACATGACTGTTTTGTGTCTACACCAGACATGACTGTTTTGTGTCTACACCAGACAT